>NC_069504.1:811480110-811492610 GCF_027579735.1 Bombina bombina
TTCAAACGTTTAAAATAATAACTTGTAAATGTCATTTCAATGCGATTAAAATACAAAAGCCCCAGAAGAACGAGTCCTGATTCACTGTGATACATCACTCACAACCAGAAGAAAGTCCTCTAGACAACATCAGGCAAGAAGCATGACATGCACCCGCAGCCTGGTTCCCTACCTGTCATGAGTATAGTGTGCGGGAGGAAATATCTCTTACCTAAGTGAAAAGCGGTCCGTCACTGAAATGGGAACCTTACTTCAGTTCCTGCTGTTAGTGACTCTTCTGCACAAATGCGCATGCGCGAATGGGCGTCGACGTCGTGGCCGACACTCATGTCATTTGCTGTAAGAAACAGCTTCAAAATTACGTCAAGATAGGAGGAGTTAGGCCACCATTTTTAGCTGTGAACGGCAGTTGGTTATTTGAAAAAAATGGATAATCCCTGAGGACTGCAGCAGAGGGAGAACGATGTGCCACAATAACATTTTGTAAGTAACATACTGAATTATGTTTATTTGGTGCCTTAACTGTCCCTTTAATATAACAGTGTTGGTTTTGTAAAAAACTGGGGAATGGGTAATAAAGGGATTATCTATCTTTTTAAACAACAAAAATTCTGGTGTTGACTGTCCCTTTAACTTCGTTAGACAGTTCACTTATGCTACTTTGTATTAAATCAAATTTCGGAGAAAACAGTGAATTTAATTGTCTAATTAAATCTTGATTATTCGTGCCTTGTGCAGTAGTTTCTTCAGAGGCTTCTATAGCTTCTAATGTGGATTTATTACCTTTTTTGTTTTGATTTATATTCCTAGACGACATATTGGGTGATTTAAATTTATTTTTCATATATACTTATCCATACAAAATTTGTGTACCATAGAGTACCATACAGTACATAATTTACATTAGATCACGAGGTATACCGAATACATTTATCTAGAAGTAGTAGGTAGAAATAGTAATTGCAATAATACAGAAAATATTAAGACACAATACAGTGGAAGCCTCTATATTATTAAGCTATCATAAAGAGAGCATGCAATTTTAAGGAACTTTCTAATTTACTCCTATTATCAATTTTTTTTTGTTCTCTTGCAATCTTTATTTGAAAAAGAAGGCATCTAAGCTAAGGACCAGGCAATTTTTGGTTGAGGACCCTTAACAGCACTTGTTTATTGGTCGGCTTCTAAATTTACATTCTTGCTTTTCAAATAAAGATGGCAAGAGAATGAAGACAAATTGATAATAGGAGTAAATTAGAAAGTTGCTTAAATTGAATGCTCCATCTGAATCATGAAAGAAAAAAAAATGGGTTCAGTGTCCCTTTAAGAGTTCAAGACCCAAGGAGGGCATGACCAATACCTGTTTCCTGAAAGCAATAATGCAAAAAATGTAAACTCAGTTTTAATAAATCTCGTGTAATTTCTATATAACACGGTAATCTGTGTCTTATAACCAGGTCAGCACCTGCTGTGCCTAATTTCAGCATCAATGCCATTTCGGAATCTCTTATTGAAAAGAGATTTTTTTGGGGTTGTTGCAGATTGTATTTATTTAAAATACATATTTTCCTTGATGCATGATTTTTCTTGCCTATACATTGAGATGATAATCCGATCTCTCTCTTAAGAGGGGGTTATCTTCTAAGACATTGCTGTATGTAAAATATCTTAGGGAGTTTATTGCCTTATCTGTTGGCATTACTCGCTATATAAGCATTACTCGCTATATAACTCTTCCTTTCTAGAGTCTTTTATGATGCCGCCATCTTTTTTTATCTATGCGGTCTGCACTTTCAGCCGCGATCAGTCCTTTAGGCGCGTCTGGATTTATGCGCTATGATGTTTTAGTGCAGGGTTCCCCTAATTATGGGTTGGCTGTTTTTAAATACTTTGCCCAGCCTTATAAACATCACATAGATGTGCTGATCTAAAATGGACCTCCTTTTGGTGTTTAAGTATTTATTTCTTATCATATATGTTTGTGTCCTAGAATTGTTTCTTCGATATTATCCGGTTTTGTTTTTCCTTGGTATAGGCTGTCATCTAGTGACAGTTTACAGTACTACTGAGGATATTTTTATTTCTTTAATCATGGAAATAATTTTTTGTCTAGTTATATGCTGGATATTTGATAAGCATTGGGTCTGCTTGTTTTATCCATGACGGCTATGTATACAGAATATTTTATTAAGAATTTATTAAGATTTGTATCCCTGTTCTTTACAGTAAAAGCATATTCTGGAGATTATAATATAAGGTTTAGGATTTATCTTTTCTTTGTCTAATTTGCATGTAAAAGTTTATTAGGGATTATTGTCTTTTGATTAATTATCCCTACATTTTGGAATTATTTTTACATAGATTATATATTTTTACATAGTGCTGTTGCTTTATGTTTACCTGTTCTGTACATGGAATCCGTGTAATTATCTCTCTCATATTGAGAGGATTTTTTATTCTCCCATTACATGTTTATTATCCTATTTTATGTAGGGGTCTTATTTCAACATGAATGGTCTCATGTATCATAATCACAGTGTTTTTAGGACACTAATTTATTTTTTTCTATATTTTATTTATAAGAAATATACATTATAATATCCCTTATATTGAGGTGATTATTGCTCATGTATGGGTTCATGTATTATATTCTCTTAGTGTTCTTAGGACACTAATATATATATTTATTTCTATATTTTTATTTATAGGAATAGAATATTTGTATTCCCTCATATTGAGGTGACAATTGCAAATATCTGTGAACTGTATGGTTTCATGTAGCATACTCAAGAATATTAATATGTTTTTTTTTTCTATCAGGACCCGGTGGCTTACGGCTGAACTGTATTTGGTTCTGGTCTGGCTGAATAATTTCCACGGTTTCTGGTGGAAATGGGGCCTTCCTGCCTCAGGACTAGGAGGATAGATGCAAGGGTCGCCAATGTGCTAATTTTCCCCGCATTCTGTCTTTTTTTCAGGAGGGCCTGTTGAAGGACTTGTCATTCAGTTCTCTAAAAGGTCAGATTTCTGCCCTTTCGATTCTACGTCTGGCGGACTTGCCAGATGTTCAATCCTTTGTTGAGGCTTTGGTCAGGATTAGGCCTGTGTCTAATCAGTTGCTCCTCCATGGAGCCTTATTCTTGTTCTTAGGGTTCTGCAGCAGACACCATTTGAGCCTCTGTACTCTGTTGATATTAACCTTTTATCTTGGAAAGTTTTCAGAGCTTTAAAATCTGCAGTGTAATCCGCCTTTCATTATTTTTCATACGGATAAGGCTATCCTGCGTACCAAAGTAGGTTTTCTTCCTAAGGTGGTATCGAACCACAATATTAATCAGGAACTTGTCGTTCCTTCGTTCTGTCCTAATTATTCTTCTCAGAAGAAACGTTTGCATAAAGCAGGATGTTGTGCATGCCCTGAGATTTTATTTGCAGGCAACTAAAGATTTTCGTCAATCTACTGCCTTTTTGTTGTATTCTCTGGTTATCGGAAGAGCCAGTACGTTACTTTTTTTTTTGGGCTGAGAAGTATTCGGTTGGCATAGAGACAGCTGGACAACAGCCTTCTGAGAGAATCTCAGTTCTTTCCACTATGGCTGTCTCCTCTTCCTGGGCCTTTAAAGATGAGGCCTCTGTGTAACAGATCTGCAAGGTTCACTTAGTCCTTGTTGCATTCTTTTTATAAAAAAAAAAGAATAATTAATGGTTTTGCCTCAGCTGAGAATTCTTTTGGGAGGAAGGTTCTTCAAGCGGTGGTGCCTTATGTTTAGGTTGGCCTGTCTTGTTCTCCCTCCCTTCCATTATGTGTCCTCTAGCTTGGGTATTGGTTCCCACTAGTAATTGAATGGATTTGTGGGCTCTCCATGCCATTGCAAAAAAAAAAAAATTATGCTTACCTGATAAATTATTTTCTTTCCTGGCATGGAGAGTCCACGACCTGCCCTTAATTTATTTTTAAGGCGGCTTTTGCCATTTTCTAAACTTCAGGCACCTCTATACCCTTTGGGTCCTGTTCTCTTTCCATATTTCCTCGGCTGAATGACCGGGGGTTGTGGGAGGATACTTAAAGCTTTGCTGGGGTGTTCTTTGCCTCCACCTGGTGGCCAGGAGTTGAATTCCCACTAGTAATTGAATGGATTTGTGGACTCTCCATGCCAGGAAAGAAAATTATTTATCAGGTAAGCATAAATGTTGTTATTTCTGCCTGTCTCTAAGGCACTACAGATTGCCTTTTATTTCAGTGCATTTTTATAGTTTTTCACAGTAAGACATTGCTAGTTCATGTGTGCCAAACAGATATTAGTTATTCAATGAGTTAGCACTAATTGGCTAAAATGAAAGTCTGTAAATAGCACTGAAATCCGGGGCAGTCTGAAGAGGCTTAGATCCAAGGTAAACACAGGGTAAAAATTATGTTAATATAACCGTGTTGGTTATACAAAACTGGGAAATGGGTATTATCTATCTTTTTAAACAATAACAATTTTGTAGTAGACTGTCCCCTTAAAAGCCCAGGAAGTAGCAACTGACAGAGTAGAATGGGCCGTAATAAATTTAGGAGGATACTGTCCAGCATCCAAGTAAGCCTTATAAATCAAAAGCTAGAGCCAGGAAGCTAACAAAAACATAATTTATGCTTACCAGATAAATTCCTTTCCTTCCTGGCAGGGAGAGTCCACAACTTCATTCCTTACTGTTGGGAATACAACACCTGGCCACCAGGAGGCGGCAAAGATACCACAGCCAAAGGCTTAAATATCCCTCCCACTTTCCCTATCACCCCAGTCATTCTGCTGAGGGAACAAGGAAAGGTAGGAGAAACATCAGGGTATAAAGGTGCCAGAAGAAAAATTATAAAAAGGGAGCCGCCTAACAAAAATAAATTACAGGCTGGGTCATGGACTCTCCTTGCGAGGAAGGAAAGGAATTTATCTGGTAACCATAAATTATGTTTTCCTTCCATAAGGCAGGGAGAGTCCACGACTTAATTCCTTACTGTTGGGAAAACTATACCCAAGCTCTTGAGGACACTGAAGGAATAAAGGGAGAGAACAAAAGAGAGGCAGACCCTAGTCTGAGGGCACCACAGCCTGCTAAACTTTTCTCCCGAAAGCTGCTTCAGCCGAAGCAAACACATCAAACTTGTAAAATTTAGAAAACGTGTGTAAGGAGGACCAGGTACCCGCTTTACAAATCTGAGGCTTCATTCTTAAAAGCCCAGTAGGAAGCCACTGCTCTAGTGAAATAAGCCGTTATCCTCTCAGGAGGCTGTAGTCCCGTTGTCTCGTAAGCTAAGCAGATGATACTCCTCAACCAGAAAGATAGGGAAGTCGTATTAGCCTTCTGCCCTTTACGTTTCCCTGTATAGATGACAAACAAAGAGGAAGATTGCCTGAACTCCTTAGTAGCCTGAAGATAAAACTTCAAGGCCCGAACCATATCTAGATTATGAAGCAAACGTTCCTTCACTGAAGAAGGATTAGGATACAAAGAAGGATAACAACCTTTTGATTAATGTTACGATCAGTCACCACCTTAGGGAGGAACCCTAATTTAGTACGTAAAACCGCCTTATCAGCATGTTAAACAAGGTAAGGGGGTCACATTGCAAAGTAGAAATCTCAGAAACTCTGCACGCAGTGGCAATAGACAACAAAAAAAGAACCTTCCAAGATAACAATTTAATGTCAACAGTATGCACAGACTCAAACAGAGCCTGCTGTAAAATATGAAGAACAAGATTGAGGCTCCAAGGTGGAGCCCCAGATCTAAACACAGGTCTGATCCTAGTCAGAGCCTTAACAAAGGACTGCACATCCCGAAGCTCGACCACACTTTGATAGCTATGACGAGTAACTGGCTTACGAGCTTGAATCAGTGTGTCGATAACACTCTCGGAAAACCCTCTCATGGCTAAGACTAAACATTCAATCTCCACATAGTCAGCCTCAGAGAATATAGATTTTGATGTACAAAGGGACCCTGTATCAGCAGATCTCTGCAACAAGGTAACCCACTGAGGAGATGAGGACATCCCCACCAGATCAGCAAACCACATCCTTTGTGGCCACGATGGAGCAATCAGAATCACTAATGCTCGCTCCTGCTTTATGCGAGCCACCACATGAGGGAGAAGCGGTAATGGAGGAAAAATATGAGTCTGAACCTCCATGGTACTGATAGGGCATCTATCAATTCCGCCTGAGGACCCCTCAACCTCGACCCGTACCTGGGTAGCTTGGTATTGAGGCGGGATGCCATGAAATCTATCTCTGGCTTCCCCCACTCGCTGCATATCTCTGCAACTACCTCGGGGTGGAGAGACCATTCCCCTGGGTGAAAGGATTGCCTGCTGAGGAAGTCCGCTTACCAGTGGTCCACACACGGAATGTGGATTGCTTACAGCGTACAGCTGTGGGTCTCTGCCTCTCACTCTAGTATCTGAGATACTTCTCTCATCGCCAAGAAACTTCTCGTCCCCCCTGATGGTTGATGTAGGCAACCGAAGTTATATTGTCTGATTGGAATCTGATAAACTGGTACGAACCCAGAAGGGGTCAAGCCTTCAGAGCATTGAAGATTGCCCGGAGTTCCAATATATTGATCGAAAGGGAGGACTCCTCCTGAGTCCACAGCCCTTGTGCCTTCTTGGCACCCCAAACAGCTCCCCAGCCAGAAAGGCTTGCTTCCGTAGTCACAATCTCCCAGGTCGGTCTCAAGAAGCACGTGCCTTGGGACAGATGATCTGGACAGAGCCACCAAGAGAGCGAGTCTCGACAGGTTGTCCAACACAATTTGTTGAGACAGATCTGAATGGTCGCCATTCCATTGTCTCTGCATGCATAGTTGTAAGGGTCTGAGATGGAATCTGGCAAAGGGAATGATGTCCATACAGGACACCATGAGTCCATCACCTCCATACACTGGACCACTGAGGGTCTCAAGAAGGCCTGGAGGACAGGACATGCAGTAGTTAGCTTGCAACGTCTCTGATCTGTTAGAAATATTCTCATGGATATGGAGTCTATTATTGTCCCCAGGAAATTCACCCTGGTATTTGGAGTAAGAGAACTCTTTTCCAAGTTTATCTTCCTTCCGTGTGTTCGAAGAAGACTGAGGAGCGATTCTGAGTGTTCTCCCGCTAGATGAAAAGATGGTCCCTGTACCAAGATATCGTCCAGGTAAGGCGCTACTGCAATACCTTGTGTTCTGGCAACAGCTAGAAGAGCCCCTAGAACATTCATAAATATCCTTAGAGCAGTAGCTAGGCCAAACAGAAGAGCTATGAACTGGAAGTGCTGATACAGAAGAGCTATGAACTGGAAGTGCTGGTCCAGAAAAGCGAACCTCAGGAACTGATAATGTTCCCTGTGTCTCGGAACGTGAAGGTATGCATCTTTCAGGTCTATGGTGGTCGTAAACTGTCCTTCCTGAACCAGAGGAAGAATTGACCGTATTGTCTCTATCTTGAAAGAGGGAACACTCAGAAACTTTTTTAGGCACTTTAAGTCCAGAATTGGACGAAAAGTTCCCTCCTTTTTTGGAATTACGAAAAGTTTTTAATAAAACGCAAACCTCTTTCTGCTGTAGGTACCAGGACAATTACTCCTAGAGAGGAGAGATCCCGTACGCAACCTAAAAAGGCAGTCCTCTTTTCTGGTCTTGTAGACAGTCTGGAGAGTAGGAATCTGCTCCTGGGCGGATGAGATTTGAATCCTATCCGGTACAACCTCCAGGACCCAAGGATCCTGTACATTCTGGAACCAAGCGTCTGAAAAAAAGAGACAGTCTTCCCCCTACTCGATCCGATCCTGGATCGGGGGCCGGCCCTTCATGCCAATTTGTTCTCGGCGGGCTTCTTAGTCTGTTTGGGCTTATTCCAGGACTGAGCCAGCTTCCGAGTACTCTTGGGCTGTTCGGGCTTGGATGAGGATTACTGTCGTTGTGATTTGTCAGAACGAAAATTAGACAATTGCCGTCCCTTAGGTCTATTCTTATCCTGCGGTAGGAAGGCTCCCTTCCCTCCGGTAACCTTAGAAATAATGGAGTCCAGCCTGGACCGAATAAAATCTTCCCCTTGAAGGGAAGAGAAAGGAATCTGGATTTAGAAGTCATAGCCGCAGACCAAGACTTCAACCAGAGAGCCCGGTTGGCATATTCACATCACAGATGAAGGAGTTAGCAATTCTCAGAGATTTAATTATCTCCTGAATATTCTTGAGGGGAGTTTCCACCTCAATGAGCTCAGACAGAGTGTTGCACCAGTAGGTAGCTGCTCCAGCAACAGCTACAGCTGTTGAAACATCTTCCTAAGAAAAGCTTCCATTTTCTTATACATAGGCTCTCTAAAAGAAGAACTATCCTCCAGGGGAATAGTAGTACACTTAGCAAGCGTAGAAATAGCGCTATCCACCTTAGGGATGGAGCTCCACAATTCCAATTGATAGTCAGGGACCGGGAATTATTTTTTAAAGGTAGACGAGGGAGAAAAAGAAGTTCAAATTCTTTCCCATTCATTACTAATAATGTTTGCTATCTTAACGAGCACAGGAAAAGTCAGAGGGACCTTCCTGTCTTCATAAACCCTGTCTAATTTAGGGATCTTAGGTTCCTCAGGTAGTTTATGTCCTCAAAGGGAATAGTATTTTGTTTAGCCAAAGTAGAAATAGCCCCATCCACTGTAGGAATGGAGTCCCAAAGCTCTATTTTAGAAGCAGTTTTTTTTCAATTTTAAAGTTGGATTAAAGGAGATATGAGGCTTAAACCTCAATTTAGAAACCTTTGGTGAGTAGCAGTAGGTTTAAAAGTCAAATCCAAGAGCTTAACAGACTTTTTCCCAGTAACCTTAAGTTCTTGAAACCCTAAGGTACATAAAACTTCTGTTATGGAAAATGAAGATGATCACGTTTAAACTGAAAAGAGGATGATTATGTATCTTGATCAGAGACCGAATCCTGATCATCTGAAAACACCTTACCCTCCGAAGACAAATTATTGGAACCAGAATCTGAAACATGCAGCTTAACAGACCTAGGCCTATTTAAATCAGATAAGCTAGAGGATGGATTATCAGAAGCCAACCTTTTATGCTTACTTGGAGGAGGCATAGCCGCCAACATTTCAGACAAAGTTGAGCATACAAAATCCTCAAATTCTGGAGCAAAATCTAAAGAATTCCCCTGTATAGAACAAACAGAGGGAGGACAGATACCCTTAGAAGCTCGGTAGCACAGAAGGGAATTGGAAAACCGACAAACACACACCTTAAGCTCTAACCAACAAACAGCTGAACCGTGCTAACTAAATAGCCTATGCGCACAAAACTGAAGCAATAAAAAAAGACAGCACACGCACGTGACAAAGCTCTCTACAACGCGTGCTAAGAGAGTAATGTGTACAAAAACCAGCATACTTAGAGCTGCAAAAAAGCCAATGCACACATCTTAAACATGCACTAACCAACCCACACAAAACTACAAGAGCAGAAAAATAAAAGGTGTAGTTAATAAATCTTAGGGTCCTGTGGCCCATCAAAATTTCCCATAAACATAAAAGGGAAAAAATGCATGTAATAATAGTCCCCTGGCTATGATGTACAACATTATACTTATATATATATACACACACACACACTACTTATAGCCTATAGGCTATGTGAATGGCAACACATACAGTATAAACTAATTACTTATCTGACAGGCACCCGCTCTACGAGACTTACCCACTGCAAAAAAAACTGCTTACAGTAGATAGCCAGTGCTGTACGCATGACAGCAGAGGATCTAAGTATGTAGAGCATAATGATAATCCAACAGAAGAAGGCTAAGGGGCCAGTCCGCCCGATTCCTGTGGAAGACCTGTGACTTACTCCCACTGGGTGCAATTGTGCCACTACATAATACTTCATAAACTCCATGAAAGTAGCTCTCTGAGGGAAAAATAAGCCTCAGATGGGCCTAAGAACCCTTCTCACAGAAGAAACCGCTGTAGCACCTAAAATCTTCACTTTCCGCCTGCAGAGGAAAAATAAGACTAGTTTACCAGTAAGGTGGGAGGGTTTTTAAGTGCTCATGGCGTTTTGGTAATCTTTGCCTCCTCCTAGTGGCCAGGGGTGGAATACCCAGGAGTAATGGCTCATAGACTCTCACCTACATGCAATTTAATGGGGCAACATTGGTATTTCCTCATGAAGGGCCCATAAATTTTCTTTTTTAATCTTTTTTAATCAAAATAAAAATAACTTTATATTTATTTATTGATAGAGTAATACGTTAGCAAGGTTGGTTTGACTTATGTGCTACCACAGGTGTCACAAGAGTAAAAAGGCCTGCATTTCTGGATGTGAAGGAGAGACAATCCCAGTGCAATATAGCACTGCATGACATGAGTTTTATTATATTTTAATTTTGTGCTTTATAAATATATATACAAGAAGTGAGCTGCTTGGCTTCTGGTCTGGGAGGAGTCGAAGTAGGCGCGTGAAACTAGCGTCTCTGGTAACAGCAGCATACAAACGTCTCCCCAAAAGCCGACTCAGCCCTAGGCAAGGGGTGAATCTAAACTCTCGCCAGAGCCCCTTGCTACTGAAGAGATCTCCCTCGTAAGTCTGTCGACATCGGAAGCCTCCTTAAAGCCATCTGGGCCAAGTCGCTTGGGCCACAGCTTGACAGCTTGTCGAAGTAAGACGCAGCATTCTACCCGGATTCTGGACGAGCCGGTGACCTGATTGGGACTGGAGTTGGAGCCGCCACTATAACCACTCTGCAAACTGTGCGGTCAGTGCCAAAGCCGTATCCCATAATTTGCTAGCATAGCTAGTACTGGAGCAATCTCCCAGGTCCCCGACAGTGGTGAGTGTTCTTAGGGTAAGCCTCTCCAAGCTGCTCACAACACACTTGCCCCAGGGATAGGAGATATCAGCCAGTTGTGAGGATCCCAGCACGCAGACTTGCTAAATTCCGCCAAGCTGAGTGGTATTGGACTTTCCTGCAGATGCTAGTGCCGAGTGCGGCTCCAAAGCAAGATACTGGCCCTCTTGTTTCTGGGACCTGGATTAAACGTTCTTAAGGTTCCAGCTGTTGTGGAGCTAATAATTTCTCCTGGCTATTCCTTGGTTTACAAGTGCTGGAGGTTGGAAAAAAAGGAAAAGGGGAAAAAAGTCTGGAGTGATATACAGAGCATATGGCTCGCTGTTACCAGAATACAGATAAGTACTAAGCTTTTGTTTCTTTTCCATCTTCATGTCTTGCCGGCAAAACAAAAAGGAAAGAAAGGTTTGAAAAAACAGTGTTTAAAAGTGTTGAATAAAGTGACACCCTGAAGACTTCCTACACTCTCCCTTGGCCTCTAAATAACTGGGGATTTAGCAGCTTCCGGGTCACTATAACAGCAGGGTGTTCCAGATTTAATGTTAGATCTGTTATATACTGGGCTACTACCTGTACACAAGGGCATATCTACCATATCAAGTGACTGGAGTTAACTCTGTTTTTCTGCCCTATTAAGAGTGGTTATCAGCATCAGTTTAAATATCTGGGAGGAAGTATTTAACCTAGCCATCTCTGTAAGACTTCCTAAAATTTCAAGCAACAGAGAAACTATTTAATGTGACTTTCCTGACGGTTTTCCATACCCTTTAAAGGAAATATGTCCATGTATTAATCCTTCTTTTTCTGCCTTTAAAACTCATATAATTTCTGATATAGATAACAAGATAAAGGGTTATGTTAATTATCAGTTCAACAAATAGCCTGATGCATCTAACAATTGATGATAATTGCTTAGCTAGTAATATATTAATAAGGCTGTTATCTGAATAATTAAGCATGTATGCCGAACATTATGGTATTTGTCTCATATAAGCTATAGAACAAGCTAAGGTTAATTCTAAATTACTGTTGCCGATACTACTGAGGATTTACTAATATAATTATTCCCACACTTGGTCACTAGGAGCAGACTTTTCTGCCCCCTTACCAGGGTTTCACCACAGTTACAACCCCCCCTGTGGAGGGGGAATAAAGTGTGTGTGTGGGGGGGGAATTAAAAGAAAAATTGTTTTGCATACCCCTATTTACACATGTATATAAATCACATATATCCTCACTTACACACGTACTTACCTCACACTACTTCTTTGCTTTTTAATGTATTTGTGCCTTTCATTGGGCTTCACTATCTCACATATTTATTTATTTGGTTTGTTTTTGTTTGTATATGGATAAATATCTTGGTATTGGTAAGACTAGATCTCCAGCTATGCCCCCTAAAAAAAGATAAAAAATCCTGGAATAGCCTGGATAATTCTGAAGCTGGGACAATAGACAAGTATTGATACTAATAATCTGGTCAAACAAATTTCAGATATTTTCATACCCCAATTTGATGGTCTGAAAAAAGAGTTCTGTCTACTATCCAATGATCTAAAACAAATCCTTAATAGGGTTACTGAGGTTGAGAACCGAATCTCTGACATAGATGACATACAAAATGCCCAACAG